>NC_056735.1:1186238054-1186283054 GCF_019279795.1 Protopterus annectens | reverse complement strand
TAAGGGTAGGGGAAATTGCCGCGGTCACCCATGTTTTCAGCATCCCCTTGAAAGGGGTGAACTGAAGGATGCAGAACTTCTGGTTTGTGGGAAAAGAATTAAGTAATCTACCATCAAAGTACGTCTTCCCACCCAGCCCTTGTATTTGGAGATGTTCAGACTTGCAGGTTCCTGTGTGCACTAGCCTGTCTTCCTCCCCTTCTCCCCAAAAGACTGAAACGGTATTTTTGAAGAAGGATCAGGAACCTTGGATCAAATACCCTTACAAAACCTCTGCATGTAGTGTAGTCTGGGTCATTTTCCTCAGTCACAAGGACTGAAATACCAGCTTTTAGTTTCTTTGACAGTAGTAAGACTATCACAGTCCTCAGCTCTTCATTATTGCAAATTATCCTGTGTGTATCCATTTTCTTCCTGATTGTGTTTGCCACTTATCACATGCAGAGTACAAAGTAGCCCAGGCTTTGTTTAAGGTTTTTGACATTTTCATATATTTAATGACATTTCCTGTGGCTTTACTTTGATTGTATTTGACCACTTTCTGCAACAAGACAAACTTTGACATTGACCACTTCCTTGGTGAGAGCTTTCCTTTATCTTCCTTTTTCTTTTTCTGGTCTGTGATTTTGTGCCTCTTTTTCTTGCTGGGCAGGTTTTGCTATCGTTTCAGCTGTGTATATATGTTTAAGAAAGGGATCTTTTATCTTTGAGTGCAGTAGTATTTAGAGTTTAGAGTCTGGTGTTCATTTGTTGGCTGTTTTCTACTTGGTTAAAATCAAGATCTGATGTTGTCCTTTTCCTTTTTACTCAACCCAGGGGTTCAGATCCAGTCCTTGGATCCAACTCTGCTGTGTACTCCAGACTTTGGATCCAACTCTCGAGCTCCTCTCTCTACCTTTAATGCTCTATTCCAACCCCATTACCTCAGATCTCGTTTGTTGCCTTAAAGAACAGATGCACGTTCCTCTCACAGGCATGATTAGACATAATTACATGAGTCAGTCCTTTTTGCTATAGTTAAACCTTTATCTTGGCTTAATTGTCTACCCTCTTAGTTTTCTCATAGGATATTAGGACTTTATTTATCTTCTTAACATTCTTGTTAAATAGTAAATATTTTACCATTTCTGCTATCACTGCTAACCCCTTTTTTCCTTAGGGTATTTCTTTAATTTACCATCATTGGTAATTAAACCCCTTTTTCCTTCCTTTTCTTTCAAAAAAAAAAAAAATCATCTTGTACCTTATTTTATTTGCTTGAATATTTTACCTACCATGTAGGATAAACTGACTGGTTTTAAGAAATGTACTTCTTGTGGGCATAAAATCCCAAATTCGGTTGCCCACAAGGAGTGCCTGTACTTCCTTGGAGCTGGGCACGTAGACGCAGCATATACCATATTCTCCACCTTTAATCCAAGAGCCTTGGCAGATAGATGAAACAAACTTGTACTAAAAGATCTTCTCCCTGTTGCATCTTCTTCAGGGGATCAAACCCCCTCCAAAACAAGCAAATCTGCTCCTCAGAAGCCTAGGGAATGCTCCCCACCGAAGTCCCTCATTACTTAGTTGGAAATGCTGTCAAAAAGTAGAAAAACTTTGGATCCAAGACTGTTGGATCCAAAGACTCAACACTGATCTGAAGCCATCGGATCCTAAGACTTCAGTTCCAATAGTTATTGCAGTAAGCCCTTTAGTATGCCCTTTAGTTCCAGCCTTGGATCCTAGGTCCTCTAATCCGAAGCCAGGTACTTCACACAGAATTTGCTATAAAGCCAAATTCACCCACCGTATCTTCTCTATTGCTTCAGATGCCAAAGAAGCACTCCAGGCCTTCATTCGCTATGTTTTGTAGGTCCACTAGAAGCTTATCAGAATCAGATGTGGATAGGTTGATGCAAAAATGTTTAGAGCTCAGATCAGATGGGGATCTTATCAGCTCCATCCCCTGTCACATCCGCGAGTCTCCTTGCCACGTCAAAAAACATTTTATCTCCTCTTTCAATCCATCCAGTGGTTTTGGAGTCCCAAGATCTGAAATCCCAGAGAAGTTCAGTGTCCGATCTGAGGAAAGTAGATGATGTTAAGTTGTCAATCTCGCCTTCATTCTTGCTTGATGGGTTCGGAGCCGATCCCTCGGCTCCGACTCGGCACTTGCTTTAGCTCGAGAACTCCTTTTACCAGCTCGAGGCAGCCCCATATCCCATGATGCAAGGCAGGAAGTACCCAGATCTCGTTTGCCGCTTCGCTTGGGAGGTCTTCTCTTTACCAGCTCCTGGTAAGTAATTCACATTTGTGACATTTAAGCCCCTTTTAGTTAAAAACTATTTTGTTTTGATAGTTTAACTCTAAATTTAACTTTTTCTGACAGAATTCCCTGTCTCTTTTAAATTTTTTTAGTCAGTTAGTTTCCCATCCCATCCCCCCCCTGTTAGGGTGTGTGTGTTGGTGTTTTTTACTAAATACCTTTTGGTATTAGTTTAATTTACTTGGACTGGTGTGTGTGTGTTGTGTTAGGGCACCATGTCTAAAGAGAGGGTTTCAGGTTTTAAGAAGTGTGACTCGTGCTGTCAGAAGATGTCTCTGACAGACGGTCACACTTCTTGCCTGTACTGTTTGGGCCCTCTTCACCTGCAGGACTCCTGTGCTATTTGTCACTCCTTCAGCCAGAGAGTCCTGCAGGAGAGACGGAATAAGTTGATTCTCAGGGGCCTTCTTAAGCGGAGGGCTCTCCGGCTAAGTCGGCCCCTCAAAGTCAACTAAATCTGCCAAGACCCAGGCTTCTGTTTCTAAGCCTGTGGCCTCGGCTCCGACTTCGTATAGAGTCGAGATCGGCTCGGCTGGAGCCGATTCTGGATCCACTAAGCTTCGGCTCCGATGGCTATCGGTGCCGAATCTGCTGACCACTGTGGGGTCGGTTCCTACCGGCTCCGACACCCACGTGGCACGGGCATCGGTGTCGGCTCCGATCGGTTCCGACACCCATGTGGCACAGGCATCGGTGTCGGCTCCGATCGGCTCCGACACCGTTACTTTGGTGGCTGTATCGGCTCCGGCTGGAGCCGATACATCGAGACGTTCTGCCGGCTCCGAGAAATCGGTGCCGACAGGATCAGTAATATCGGCTCCGATGGCCCATTCCAGGAAGAGGTCGAGGTCTCCTTCCTTGGAGCCGATACTTTCGGCTCCGGCCTCGCCTCTTCTATCGGAGCGGAGCCATCGGAGCCGATCTTCAAGGTCATCCAGGTTGTCAGATCATGACCTCGAGAGAGTGGTCAGTAGATTGCTCAAGTCACAGGTACTGGCCCAAATGCTACACAGTCCGTCTCAGCAGACGACTGTTGGTCCACACCCCGTTACAGTTCCTCCTTCAACTCTACCCCAGAGCTTGGAGTTGGAGTCTTCGGGCTTGGTTACTGCTACGGCTGGAGGACGGATACCCCCTTCTGTTCCTTCAGCCCCTACTCTTATCTCCTCTTCCTTAGAGGGATTCGGGGGTCGGGCTTCCATGGTCTCCTCCGAGGTGAGTGGCATCGGACCCTTGTCCGAGCCCGCTCTTCCCCTTGGAGCCTCGGCCTTGGTGAGCTCGGCTCCGACATCTGCCTCGGAGACTTCCTTTTCAGTGGCCCTGGGTTCCTAGCTCTTCGGAGCGGGGCCTCTCGGACCTGCCTGGGAGGGGAGCATTCGAGGTGATGAAGAGTGTACTGGCCACTAGTATCAGTCAGCAGTCTCTTCCCGTAGCTCCTCCCTCTATTGTACCTGTTGACATCTCTGCCACTTCTCTTGCTACAGGACCCAGAGATCCTCCGCCTCAGGTTTCCCCATTGGGAATTTCCCCTCTTCCGAGGATTCTCCTGATGTTTCGGGAGATCCTCCTAGGAAGAGGACTTGTAAGAGGAAGCATGTAGACTCCCGAGTCTGTCACCGGATACTGACTTTGATGAGTCAGAGGGATCCCTAGATCCCCTCTGAGGATGTCTCCTTCTCAGACATCCTAGAACTTCTGAAACAGAGGGAAACTGGCCCACCAACAATCCCTCTGAGGATGAGTCAGTATACCTAGAGGCGTTTGGATCTCGGCCCTCCACCTCCTGGGTGTCTCCGCCTTCGACCCCTGATGCAGGTTATTGCTCGAAGGCGTGGACAGCTCCTGACTCTGTAGAGCCAGTCCCTAGGAGGCCTTCTAAATTTATAACTGCCCCTAGTGACAAACAATTCCTTACCAAGGGTGTCCCGCTGATGCCATGGTGGTGGCTGCGGCCACCAAAAGGAACTTGCAGATCCTTCTGTGCCCGTCCATCCTCCTAATAAGGACTCTAGGACCATGGATAGGTGCAAGCGGATGTTTTCCTCAGCGACCTTTGCTATGCTCGCTGAATTATCTTTGTCACTTCACCAGACTCCAGAGATATCCTGAAGGAGCTGGGAGAAGTAGTTCAGGATCCTACAGCTGCAGGGGCCCAAGAAAGATTGCTTCGCAGCTAGGAACCCTCAATTCCATTGCTAACTCCTCCATGCGGCTAATATCTTATGCTGCTGATGGAGGCGAGTAGAGCCGAGGCACAGGTGTGGCTCTTAGGCGCCAAGCCTGGATGCGGCTATGTGATTTTGCGGATCCCTTTAAGGCGTCCTTCACAAATTCTCCCTTTGATGGGTCAGCTTTGTTTGGCCCTCAGGTGAAGGAAACCTTGACCAGGTGTGAGCAGGACGGCAAGACTCTTTCTGCTGTTGGAGTCCGTTTTCCACCCCTTCTAGGCCTTATCCCAAAGGACAGAAGGGTGGGAAGATGTGGTTCCGTAAATCCCAAGGAGTCACGCGGATTCACGTGGTCAGTTTACCCCTAGAGGCAGAGGGGTAACAACAACAGACACCGCTCTAGAGGCAGAGGGGTCCGAAGAACCAGGGCAACAGGGAGTCTCTTCCTGAGAAGCCCTTTCAGCATCCCTGAGGTGTTGCCCGGCTGTCCCTCCTTGGAGGCAGTCGGGAAGATTATCACTGTACCCAGAAGCCTGGCATTCCCTCACTCAAGACAGATGGGTACAGTCGATTATATCCAAGGGTTACATAATTCCTTTCGAGGAAAGTCCCTTCCCCTCAAGTTCCCTTCCAGATGTACCACCGGTCTAAGGGACATTGCAGAGTCAGAAATCAAAACTACTGCAAAAAGAGCCATTCAGCCAGTTATAATAGACCATTCAGAGCCGGAATCTACTCAAGGTTCTTTTGGTCCCCAAAAGACGGGAGACTGGAGACCAATATTGGATCTCAGCAGACTCAACAAGTCTGTCAGGAAGACAAGATTCGAATGGTCACTCTTCAGTCAATTCTGCCCTTCTTACAGAAGGACAACTGGATGTGCTCAATAGATCTTCAGGATGCGTGCTATCACATCAAAATTCACAGGCGCTCCAGGAGATTTCTCCGCTTCGGCTGGGGTCCAGTCATTTCCAGTTCAGAGCCCTGCCCTTTGGTCTCACTACAGCCCCAGAGTGTTCACCAAATGCATGGCAGTGGTCACGGCTCACCTGAGGCGTCAAGGATTCCAGGTGTTTCCGTATCTCGACGACTGGCTCCTGTCAGCCACCACCAGGCATCAGCTTATACAAGCCAGGGATTACACAATAGACCTTTGTTCTCATTTAGACATCTCAATCAACTTGAAAAGTCATCCTTATCGCCCTGCCAGTCTATTACCTTCATAGGCGCAAACTTAGACACTGTTCGGATGTCAGCTACCCTTACAGAACAAAGAGTTTCAGACATTCAGACTCATGTCAGGATCATTCTGGCCAGCAAGAAAGTACAGGCCAGAATGGTTCTAAAGGTATTAGGTCTCATGGCTGCGGCCATTACTCTTCTTCCCTGGCTCGATTCTACATGCGCCTCCTTCAGTGGATGCTGTTCACACAGTGGTCATACCAGCAACTCCTATCGTCACCAGATTCTGGTGACACAGACATGCAAAGAACATCTTGCTTGGTGGATCACATCGTCTCAGGTTCACCAAGGCAGGTGCTTTGTACCCGTCCCCGATAGCCACTGTCACCACGGATGCCTCCCTGATCGGGTGGGGGTCATTATCAGGGCAGGATGGTTCATGGGGCGTGGCAACCGTTCGAGTACCATCTGCACATAAATGTCCTGGAGATGAGAGCAGTGCTTTTAACGTTGCAAGCCCTCAACGACTTTCTTCCCGTAGGGACAATTGCAGTCCACACAGACAACATGTCTGTAGTTTGGTATATCAACAAACAGGGCGGAACCAAGTCCTACCCCTTGTGTCGAGAAGCGCTCAGACTATGGCAATGGGCGATCTCCTCTCATCGGTTTCTGGTAGCAACGCATATCCCTGGGAAAACCAACATTATAGCGGACAGATTGAGCAGAGCTATTCTCATGCCTCACGAGTGGTCTCTCAAGCAATCCATAGCGGAAGAGATTTTTCTGGAATGGGGTCGTCCATGTTGCGATCTTTTGCTACTCCCCAAAACAGCAAATGTCCAGACTTCTTCAGCCTCTTCCCTCTATCAGGCCATCCCCAGAGACGCTCTGACCCAGGATTGGCCCCAGGGACTTCTTTATGCCTTCCCCATTTCCTCTGATCCCTCAGGTGATCCAGAAAGCTACCGTTTGAGAGCCAAATTGATTCTCATTGCCCCTTACTGGCCTCGACAAGTTTGGTTCCCGTTCCTCCATCATCACCTTTTGGTGCAGCCGTGGCATCTGGACCCAGTGCCAGATCTACTGATTCACCAATCCGGTCAGCTGCACCGGTCAATCCCTTCTCTCAACCTCACAGCATGGTTGCTCCACTTCCTTCCTAGCCAGGCTTCCTTTGATCTCTAACCCAGTTAGAGATATCATAGTAACTTCACTAAAATCCTCTACCAGGAGGATTTACACGAGCAAATGGAAGCGTTTCTCTTATTGGGCTAAGGCCCAAAATATTGATCCTTTTACTGCCCCTGTTCAGGCAGTTCTGGACTTCTTAGCAGAGATTTTTCATGCAGGCTCCTCTTCTTCCACAGTCAGAGTTCAGTTGGCTGCTATTTCTAATTTTCATGTTGGGATAGCAGATCATAATATTATGTCCCATAGGCTCTGCAGGGCCTTCTTGAAAGGAATTTTCCTACTAAAGCCTCCAATCAGGAATCCTCCTCCTCAGTGGGATCTAAATTTAGTGCTGACATCCTTGATTCTTCCCCTTCGAGCCAGCTGTTTCTTGTTCCCTGAAATATCTTTCTTGGAAAACTTTATTCCTAGTGGCTATTACATCTGCCAGGAGGGTGTCTGAACTTCATGCTCTTTCGGTTCGACCCCTATTTGATTTTCACAAAGACAGAGTATCTTTGAGAACTAATCCATCATTTTACCTAAGGTCGCTTCAAAAACAATCTGAATCAATCCATTGATCTCCTGTATTTTTTCCTAACTATTCAGATAGAGCTGAACAAAAGCTACATTATCTTGGCGTCCACCGTCAGCTTAGATATTATTTGGACAGAACAAAAAATTTAGGAAATCTGATCAACTTTTGTTTCCTATGCGGATAATAAAAAGGCCTACCTGTTTCTAAAGTGACTTTGTCCAGATGGCTTTCTTCGGTCATCACTGAAATTTATACGATCGGGAAAACAGCTGTGCTCAAAACCTAAAGCACATTCAACTAGGAGTTTAGCTACTTCTACAGCTTTTCAAGCTAGACTGCCTTTGGACACTATTTGTGCAGCGCCACTTGGGCCACTCCTCACACTTTTGTTTCCCATTACAAATTGGACTTGGCCTCCAGGGACAGAGCCAGTTTTGGCTCTACAGTCCTCAAGAGTTTGTTCCATTGAGCCACCCAGGATAGAGGTGCTAGGGACGCGGTCCCATCAAGCAAGAATGAAGGCGAGATTGACAACTTAACATTAAGAAGTTATGTTCCTACCATAACGTTCCATGTTAGTTGTCTTCTCTCGCCTTCTTTCTTGCGACCCTCCCTCCTTCCCCCTGGCCTGGACAGACCTTGTATAAGAAACTATTATGCTAAAGACCATTATAACCTGGTCCTTTTTCCATCTGTAAGTTTCTTCTTCCTTTGGGAAGTATTTTTATGCTTGGTGTTATTGCCCTTTTGTCAACAAACGAGATCTGGGTACTTCCTGCCTTGCATCATGGGATATGGGGCTGCCTCGAGCTGGTAAAAGGAGTTCTCGAGCTAAAGCAAGTGCCGAGTCGGAGCCGAGGGATCGGCTCCGAACCCATCAAGCAAGAAAGAAGGCGAGAGAAGACAACTAACATGGAACGTTATGGTAGGAACATAACTTCTTATTCTTCGTGTTTCACTGTTGCAGTAATCACATTTGGGTTATCCCTGCCAGGATAGCCCTCGGCCGGCCCAAATACCAGAGGCTTAGTATTTCTGCGTCAGTTGCTGTTGATTCAGGACTGACATCAGGTTGCTAGTAGTGTATAAAGTAAGGCAGCCAATGCTATTACATCAGTCTTTCTTGCCGTGGAGCCAGAAGCAGATGCAGTTCGCATAAATGCCGGTCGGTCGCTACCCGAATTTCGTCTACCGATTTGAAGCTGAAGTCTTCTAAAGCTAAGTATCCCGTTGGGGATCCTTTTTTCTTGCACTAACGGCTGTCAGAAAAAGTTAACAATTGTCTTGCCTGTGGAAAGCAAATACCACACAGACTTTCATTCTTACTGTGTCACTTGTTTAGGCTCAGACCACGACATCCTCCGCTGTCACTTCTGTGCTTTGTTCAACTCCAGAACTGTCTGTCGTTGGGCCCTTATTGTAGCTAGATATTTTCGCTTACAGTCATCTAACTCTGATATGGCTTAGGTAAGTCATCAGACAGCAGATCTTCCAAAAAAACGGAAAGATAAAGACAGAGATGGACCTCACAGGTCCAAACCTACCAACAACGCTTCCGTTAAGCTAGTGTCAGTTCTGTGGTCATCAATGAGATGCTTTTGCAGCCCCTGATGCCCGCTTCTGTGGATTCGCAGGCCGCTACTGAGACCCTTTTGGAGTCTGGTATGCCACAAAAACTCTTCTTCAACTAAGAATCGTGCAGTCGTGTCTACCTTGGATGAGTACGGAGCCGCTGAGCAGGCACAGGCTTCGGAGGATGTCCTTCAGACTACCGATTCTCGACACAAGCAGTCTTTTTTCGAGACTGCCGAGTTTCTTAGGCCCAGGGTACGAACCACACCCAAGAAACAGACCCAATCTCAGCCACCTGCTTCCTTGCCTCAGTCTCAAATGCTTAAAATGGCGGAAGTCCTTATCATGCTGAGCAGGGGAAGCCAAGCTACCCCCTCCAAAAGGAAGAGAGATCCGTCTCCTGTAGTTTTGTCTGAACAAGAGTCGGATGACTCTGATGCATCTGAATATGAAGACATGCAACCCCTCTCTACTTATGAGGATTCTGATGCAGAGGATTCCATTCCTTCCACCTCTCCCCAGAGGATGTTTCCTTTGAGGAAACCTTTCATACCTTAAGGGAGCATTTCCAATGGGAAAAGTCAGGACTACCCTCAGTCTAAAGAGAGTCTCAGGCAATTCTTAGATCTTCCACAGCACAGACCCTTTGCCATCCCCCGGTCGTGGATGTTGTGTAGGATGTTTTCCTGGAATCCAGCTTGACTCCCGACACCCTCCCTCCTGCACCCAGAAAACCAGACCGGTACTACAGAGTCCCTGACTTTCACAAATTTCTTTTTAAAAATCCTACTGCTGACCCTGAGGTAATTTCTCAAGGGCCTAAAGGGATTAAAGCAATCGCTGCTAAGAATCCCCCCCCCCACCCCAGATATGAATTCCCGAGCACTAGACAGATGGGGTAAAAAGTATACACCTCAGTTACTCTTGCTATCAGGGCACTAAATTGTCAGTTCCATATGCTAAAATTTCAGCAACATACCCTGGAAACTCTTCAAACAAAAAATGTCTTCCTTTCCTGCTTGTGCAGAATCTAAAGAGTTACAAGAGTTACTGCATTCTGAAAGTCAAGTAACTAAACACACCTTGCACTGTAGTTTTGATGCCCTAGAAGCTTCTTGCAGGGCAGCAGTCACTGGATCTGTCATTAGAAGGCATGCATGGCTTAAGGAACAGCCCTTGCCAGACCATGTCAAATCTACATTGTTGGATGCCCCCTTGCACAAAGACAACTTATTTGCCACGAAGGCAGAAGAGGTCTTAAGGTGGAAGAAAATGCAAAATGTATGCAGACAGTTGAGGATTTCTTACAGGTCCAGCCATCCAGGTTCAGCAGGCATTGTCCCACAAAGCACTGTTCCTTTCCTGCTTCCCACTAAGCCAGTCCAGCCCAGACCCCAGGGAACCAGACCCCCCAGACAGCAGCCACAGGGAATGCCGAGATCTAAGCAGTGGACTACCTCAACTTCAAAACCAGGGAGTTCTAAGCCACCCCCTTATGGTAAGAACTCACAGTGACTCACCTCCCCCACCCCGTCCCTCTGCCCACCTTCACTTACCCCTAGGAGGAAAACTGTCCTTTCAGGCAAGCACCTGGACCATCATTATCAACGACCGCTGGGTTCTCAACAGTATCCCAGGGATACAAATTTTCTTTCCACACCCTTCCTACCCCAAAAGGGCTCCCAGATATGCATCCAAACAAGTGGGCAGAGGCGCAAAAGCAAGTCCTTTCCCTGCTCTCTCTGAGGGCAGTAGAGCACGTTCCTGCAGAGCAGAGAGGCTAAGGTTTCCAGAAAAGTGGGCACCTGGCGCCCCCATCCTTGATCTATCCATTCTAACCACCTTGCTGGTGATCCCAAAATTCATAACGCTCATCCTCCAGCAGCTGCTACCTATGCTCTCCAAGGATGCTTGGCTAGCCACCCTAGATCTAAAAGAGGCCTACCTCCATATTCCTATCAGGGAATCATGCAGCAAATATCTGTTTCAGGGCAGGATCTCAGCACTTTCAGTTCTCTCCGCTTCTGTTTGGCTTATCTACTGCTCCCAGAGTTTTCACAAAATGTCTGGTTCTGGCCATTGCCTTTTGCAGGCAAAGGAATATCCAGATTTACCCATATTTAGACGACTGCCTAATTCAGGCAGACCGCCAGGAAAAGCTGCTTAAGCACCTGGCCTTTGTAAAGTCCCTACTGACCCTCCCTAGGGTGCACAATCACCAAAAAGAAATACAAACAGGCGCCCACTCAAAGGATTATATTCCTGGGAGCAAGTCTGGACACAGCATCCCAGATGGCATTCCTTACACCAGGTAAGCAAAATTTCCCGACAGCCTACTTCTCTCAACTAGCCACCAGACCTCAGCTATCTGCAAGAAAGATACTGCAAGCTCTGGAATTCATGGCATTTTGCATACGACTCATTCCATATGCTAGACTGCATATGAGGAAACTTCAGTGGTACCTAAAAAGCCTTTGGTGTCAACACTCTCAAGACCTGGAGACTCTTATACCTATAATTCCTTGCCTCAGAAAAGATTTTCTTTGGCGGGCAACAGCATGCTCCCACAACAAGGGACTACCTTTCTCACCAACCCCTGCCGCCCAGACCCTCACCATAGACTCATCAGACTGTACTTGGGGTGCACACCTGGATGGCAGGTGCATTCAGGGCCAATGGAGCCCACAGCAAATCCCTCTGCACGTCAACCAAAAAGAGATGATGGCTATCCAGCACACCTTGATAGCTTGCAAACCTCTTCTCTCCCCAAGGGGTCACCTGATCAAAACCGACAACACCACTGTAATGTGGTATATCAACAAGCAGGGGGGACTCACTCCTACCCCTCTATGCAGGCTGGCCATGACCCTTTGGCACACAGCCTCTGCCATGTAACTCCACCAATTAGCACAATTCCTACCAGGTGCTGTCAGCTCCCTGGCAGACCAATTAAGCAGAAATCTTCTGGACCCACATGAGTGGCAGCTCAACAGAAGAATCTTCACCCTAATAACTCAGAAATGGGACACCCCTAAAGTCGACCTCTTTGCTTCCCACACCAACCATCATCTCAGTGAATTCTTCGCCAGGGAGCATCACTGCATGGCTTGGAAAGTGAATGCCCTGTCCTTCCCCTGGGTCCAGCTGTCAGTCTATGCCTTTCCTCCACTACCTCATTTCCCCAGGGTACTGCTCAAAATAAAGGAGGAAAAACCAAGGACAATTCTTATAGCTCCAGACTGGCCTTGACAGCATTGGTACCCCTTGCTGCGCAGCCTGTCCCCACTGCCACCATGGCATCTTTCTCAGATTCCAAACCTCCTGACCCAGAAGGAAGGGGAATTCATGCATCCCCAATTGCAGACGCTCAGTTTGGCTTATTCCCTAACCTCTGATCAGTCTGCCAATCTTAGTAAACAGGTTCTAGATTGTTATACTTGTGGCCAGATGCCCTAACACTAGAAAGTCTTATGCTGCCAAATGGAAAAAATTCTGCACCTGGATTCAGGCTAAGGGAGCCAGTATGGCACAGCCCTTCCTCCCTGTTATCCTGGATTGCTTAGCTGAACTACTACACAGTGGCCTCTCTTTTTCCTGTATTAAAATTCATGCCTTTGCTGTCTCTGCTCATTTTCCCACTGAGCAGCCCCTTTTCTCACACCCCTTGATCAAACATTTTCTAAGAGGGGACAGAAAATTGAGGCCACCTAGAAGAGTACCAACCCCAGCTTGGGACCTTAACTTTGTGTTTGAAAAGCACACCCTGCCCCCTTCAAACCAGCTTCTTCTGCAGAGCTGAAATTTCTCTCCTGGAAGACTGTTTTCCTTCTGGCCATCACTTCAGCTAAAAGAGTCTCCGAGCTGCAAGCACTCATGGCTGTGGAACCCTTCATCATCATCCATGCTGATAGGGTATCCCTCAGGACTAACCCGTTCTTCATGCCTAAGGTGGTGGCCAGTGTGGCTCTCAACCAGTCCATTCATTTGCCCACCTTTTTTCCTAATCCACAAAACAAGGGGGAAAGGGTCTTGCACTCTCTAATGTGCACAGACAGCTCAGATTGTCTAGGCAGGACTAAATCCTTCAGAAAGTCTGAACAATTGCTGGTTAGCTTTGCTACAGGGGCAGAAGGCAAAGCCATCTCCAAACAAACCATTTCCAAATGGATAGCACACTGCATCCATTTCTGCTACAAACAACCTGGAAAGCCTTGCCCTAAGGGGGTCAGGACTCACTCCACCATAACAGCCTCCACCTCTGCAGCTTTCCTTAGAGGAGTCCTTATCAGGGACATCCTGGAGGCTGCCACCTGGACATCTGTTCACACATTTACCAAACATTACCACATGCCTGTCTTCTCCAAATTCAGGGCAGGGTTTGCCTCTGCAGTCTTGCAGGGCATCCTAGCCAGCCCCTAGTTTCCTTGACTGCCTCCACCCATTCCCTCAGCTTTGGGAATCAACCCAAATGTGATGACTGCAACAGTGAAACATGAAGAACATAGTACAGTTGTGTACACTTACCATAAATGTAGATGTTCGAGTGTATTCACTGTTGGAATCCTGGTTTCCCCTCCCACCATCCCCCTTTTTTCTTCTCTTTTTCCTTTCAAGGGACATATTGATATTTACTTACTATTGGTGGGGTTCTTCCACCAGAACCTGGCTCCTACATGGGGGCTCCTGACAGGGTAGGGCAAGAAAAACTGATGTAATGGCGTCGGCTGCCTTACTTTATACTGCTGATGATGTGATGTGAAGCGACAGCAACCGATGCAGAAATATTAAGCCTCTGGTATTCGGGCTGGCCGAGGGCTACTGTGGCAGGGATAACCCAAATTTGATGACTGCAACAGTGAATAGACTCGAACATCTACATTTATGGTGAGTGTACATGACTGTACTTTTCTTCAACTCTGACTATACCCTTGACTAGTTCTGTTCCATTACTCATGGATCAGGATGGGTCCAGGAGCCGAACTGTCAGAGTTTGGTCTGAGGGTTCGGGTTTGGCAAATTTGTCTGATCTGTGCCTTCCCCTTGGAGACTTGGCCATTGACAGTTTTGATCTGGTTCCATCCTCCAGAAACAGTTTAGAGGTACTCAAACAAGAAGTTGGTTGGTCTTCTGAATCCTTTCTCCAGAGGAAGTATTTTTGGAAGCTTTTGGTTATGGCGCATTACATATTGCCCCCCGCAGCAGATGAACTTGTCGATTTGGTGTCCTCCTGGGTTTGGAAGGAACTGGATACCATTGAACCGGTAATGAAGAGACCTGACAAATTTTAGCCCCCCCCAAAAGAATAATATGAAATTGTTCTATCTCGCCGTCCATTCTTACTGATTGGTTCGGAGCCGATCCTCAGCTCTGACTCGGCCAACTGCAAAAGCTCGAGGTCTTCAACCAGCACGAGGTAAACTCCCTATCCCATGATGCACCCTGATGTTCTTTGTGTTTCACTGTTGCAGTATCACACTTGAGTTATCCTGCCAGGGGTAGCCTTCAGTCAGCCCGAATACCAGAGGCGTAGTATTTCTGCATTGGTTGCTGTCACTCCAGGACTGATGTCAGGTCGACAGTGGCATAAAATCAGGCAGCCGACGCTTTTACACCAGTTTTTCTTGCCGAGGAGCTTGAAGCAGTTCACACGGGTGTCGGTTGGCCGCTACCTGAGTTTTCGTTTCCAAAATTGAAGTTGAAGTCTTCTAAAGCTAAGTACCCTGTTGGGGATCCTTTTTTCTTGCTCTAACCGATGTCAGAAAGTTAACAATTGTATTGCCTGTGGAAAGCAAATACCACACCGAGATTTCCATTCTTACTGCATCAGCTGTTTAGGCCCAGACCACGACGTCCCTTGCTGCCAGTTTTGTGGTTTGTTCAATGCCCGAACTGTATGTCATCGGGCCCTTATAGCTAAATACTTTCGCTATCGATCTCTGTATTCCGAAATGGCTTCGGTAAGCCATCTGACTACCGATCATCGAAAAAAATGTAAGGATAAAGACAGAGACAAAGCCGCACAGGTCCAAAACTGCCAATAACGCTTCCATTAAGCTAGTCGCCAGTTCGCCGGTACTCAGTGAGATGCTTTTGCAGCCACTGATGCCCGCTTCGATGGATTCACAGGCCACTACTGAGACCCGTTCTGAGTCCGGTATGCCGCGAGACTCTTCTTTGACTATGGAACCTGCAGATGTCTCTACCTTGGATGGGTCCGGAACCACTGTGCAGGCACCGGTCTCATGAGGAAGTACTTCGCACTACTGATATTTGACACAAAACAACGACTTTTGCGTCTTCAGTTCTTTCTAAAACTACCGAGTTTCTAAGGCCCAGAGTACAAACTACGCGTATAAAAACGACCCAACCTGAAGCACTTGCTTTCATGCCTCAATCTCAGATGCTTAAAATGCCAGAAGACCTTATGCTGATTAGGAGAAGCCAGCCTACCCCTGCTAAAACGAAAAGAGACTTGTCCCCAGCAGCTTTATCTGACCAAGAGTCCGACGACTGTGAAGTTTCTGATTATGAAGACATGCCCTTATCTGCTTATAAGGATTCCTATGCAGAGGAATCCATTCCTTCTGCCTCTCCTCCAGAGGATTTTTCTTTTGGTGAAACACTACATGCCTTGAGAGCATTTCTATTGGGAATGCCAGGATCATCCTCAGTCCAAAAAGAGACTCGGGATTTTTAGGTTTACCACAGCACAGACCCTTAGCTATTCCTTCCATTTTGGATGTTGTGGATGATGTTTTTATGGAATCTAGTCTAACTCCTGATACTCTACCTCCTGCTCCTAGGAAACCTGACATGTACTACAGAGTCCCTGATTCACACAAATTCCTTTTCAAAAATCCTGCTGACCCAGAGATCATCTCCCAAAGGACCTAAGGGAATAAAAGCAACCACAGCTAAAAATCCCACCCCCTCAGACAGGGATTCCTGAACTTTAGACAGATGGGGTAAAAAGTATACACTTCTGCAACTCTTGCCATTAGAGCATTAAATTATCAGTTCCACATGCTGAAACACCAGCAACATACTATTGAACTTATTAAACAAAAAATGTCTTCCTTCGCTGACTGTGTAGAAAATAATTGCAGGAGCTTATGCATTCTGCAAGCCGAGTTAGTAAGCATACCCTGCAGTGTGGCTTTGATGTCCTAGAAGCATCTTCCAGGGCAGCAGTCACAGATTCTGTTCTTAGAAGGCATGTTTGCCTTAAGGAACAGACCTTGCCAGACCATGTCAAATTAAAATTATTGGACACACCACTGAACAAAGACAATCTGTTTGGCACCAAAGCAGAAGAGGTTTTAAAAAAGATGGAAGAAAAAGCCAAGTCTATGCACTTTAGGCATGAAAGTTGAGTTAGTCCTGAGGGACCCTGTCAGCAAGAAAAATGATGGTATTCCACAGCCATGAGTGCCTGTAGCTGAGAGACTCTTCTAGCTGAAGTGATGGCCAAAGCAAGGCTGTTTCCCCGAGAGAGGAATTTTAACTCTGTTGAAGCTGCAGGCTCTAAGGGGGGGTAGCGTGAGCTTTTCCAACACAAAGTTAAGGTCCCAAGCAGGGATAGGGGCTCTTCTGGGTGGCCTTAAGTTGTTAGCCCCACTAAGGAACTGCTTGATAAGGGGGTGTAAAAATAGAGGTGGCTCTGTGCAGTAATGAGCAAAGATGGCAGAGGCATGGATTTTAATAGAAGAGAAGGATAGCCCACTGTGAAGCAGGTCTGCTAGGTAACCCAGGATGAGAGGTAAGGAGGGCTGTGCTGGTTCAAGCTTCTTTACCCTGGATCCATGAGCAATACCTTTTCCATTTGTCAGCATAGGATTTTTTAATGCTGGGTCATCTGGCTTCCCATACAACATCCAGGACTTGCTTACTTAGGCTGGCCACTGGAGGAGAAGTCAAGGAATAAGCCAGGCTGCCAGGTTCAGAGTCTGCAATTGTGGATGCAAGAATTCTCCCTTTTGCTGTGTCAGAAGAGTTGGAATCTGATGGAAGTGCCTCCTGTCCTGGATGTTGTGGATGACGTTTTTATGTAATCCAGTTATACTCCTGACACCCTCCCTCCTGCTCACAGGAAACCAGACCGGTACTATAGAGTCCCTGACTGTCACAAATTTCTATTCAAAAATCCTACAAGCAACTTCTGCTAAGAATCCCACCCCCTCAGATAGGTTTTCCTGAGCATTGGACAGATGGGGTAAAAAAGCATACACCTCTGCTACTCTTGCTATTAGAGCACTAAATTGTCAGTTCCACATGCTGAAGTATCAGCAACATACCATGGAACTCCTCAAAAAAAAATATCTTCCTTTCCTGCTTGTGCAGAAAATAGTTTCAAGAGTTAATACATTCTGCTAGTCAAGTAACTAAGCACACCTTACAATGTGGTTTTGGCGCCCTAGATGCATCTTGCAGGGCAGCAGTCACTGGTTCTGTCTTTAGAAGGCATGCTTAGCTAAAGGACCAGCCCTTGCCAGACCATGTCAAATCCAAATTATTGGACACACCACTGCACAAAGACAACTTATTTGGCACCAAGGCAGAGGAGGTCTTAAAGATGGAAGAAAAAGCTAAATCTTTGCAGACAATTAAAAGACTTCTTGCAGGTCCGGCCACCGAGGTTCAGTAGGCATTGCCCCTCCAAGCACTGGTCTTTTCCTGCCCCCTCCAGGTCAGTTCCGCTCAGACCCTGGGGAAGCAGGCCCCCCTGACAGCAGCCCCAGGGAATGCAGAAGATCTAAGCAATGGAGTTCCTCCTCTTCAGAACCAGTGAATGCTAAGCCACCCCCTCATGGTAAGTACTCAAAATGACTTCACGCTTCCACCCCCTCCCTCTGCCCACCTGCTCTTGCCCCTAGGAGGAAAACTTTCCTTCCACGCAAGCACCTGGGCCACCATTACCAATGACCTCTGGGTCCTGAACATAGTGTCAGGGATACAAATTTTATTTCCACACACTACAACCCCAAAAGGGTTCCAAGATCTTCCCCCAAACCAGTGGACAGAGGCCAAAAAGCAAGTCCTTCCCTACTCTAGATGAGGGCAGTAGAGCATTTCCTGCAGAACAGGTAGGCCAATGTTTCTACTCCAGACTCTTCTTGGTACCCAGAAAAGAGGGCACCTGCCCCCCCCCCCATCCTCAATCTATCCATCCTAAACACTTTCTTGGTGATACCACAATTCAAAATGCTTACCCTCCAGCAACGTCTACCTATGCTTTCCAAGGATGCTTGGTTAGCCACCCCAGACCTAAAAGAGGCCTACCTACACATCCCAATCAGGGAATCTTGCAGGAAATATCTCAGTTTCAAAGCGGGATCACTGCACTTTCAGTTCTCTGCACTTCTCTTTGGCTTATCCACTGCTCCCAGAGTTTTCACAAAATGCCTGGCTCCCGACATTGCTTTTTGCAGACAAAGAAATATTCAAATTTACCCTTAGTTAGACGACTGCCTGATTCAGGCAGTCAGTCAGGAAAAGCTGCTAAAGCACCTACCTTTGTGAAGGACCTACTGACCTCCCTGGGGTGTACTATCAACAAAAAGAAATCCAAACTAGTACCCACGCAAAAAAATTGTATTCCTAGGAGCAAGCCTGGACATGGCATCCCAGATGGCATTCCTTACACCAGAAAAACAAACCTACCTGACTACCTACTTCTCCCAACTAGCCACCAGACCCCAGTTATCTGCAAGGAAAATCGTGCAAGCTCCTGGGTTCATGGCTTCTTGCATTCTACTCATTCCATATGCCAGACTGCATATGAGGAAACTATAATGGTACCTAAAAAGCCTTTGGTGTCAACACTCCCAAGACCTGGAAACTCTTATACCAGTGATACCTTGCTTAAGGAAAAATTTCCTTTGGTGGGCAGCAGCATGCAACCACAACAAGGGACTACCCTTTTCACAACCCCACGCCGCCCAGACCCTCATCACAGATGCATCAGACTATGCCTGGGGTACACACCTTGATGGCAAGTGCATTCAGGGCCAATGGAGCCCAATCCAAATACATCTGCACATCAATCAAAAAGAGATGCTAGCTGTTCAGCAGGCTCTGACAGCCTTCAGACCCCTGCTCTCCCCAGGGCCTCTACTGATCAAAACAGACAACACCACTGTAATGTGGTATATCAACAAGCATGGAGGGACTCACTTGTACCCTCTGTGCAGGCTCGCCATGACCCTTTGGCACACAGCCTCAGCCATACAACTACACCTGCTAGCACAATTCCTGCCAGGCTCTCTAAACTCTCTGGCAGACAACTTAAGCAGAAATCTTCAGGACCCACACGAGTGGCAGCTAGACCAAAGAACCTTCACCCTTGTAACCCAGAAAATGGGGCACCCCAAAGGTCAACCTCTTTGCTTCCCACTCCATCCATCAGTTCAGCAAATTCTGCATCAGGGAACCTCATAGCAAGGCCTGGAAAGTGGATGCTGTGCCCTTCTAGTGGGTCAACCTCTCTGTCTATGCATTCCCCCCTCTACCGTTCATTACCAGGTTACTGCTCAAAGTAAGGGAGGAAAAAACAAGGACAATCCTGATTGCCCCAAACTGGCCACGCCAGCACTGGTACCTTCTGCTCGAAGCCTGTCACCAATGCCACCATGGCATCTTTCTCAGTTCCCAACACTCCTAACCCAGAGGAATGGAGAATTCATACATCCCCAATTGCAGACCCTCAGTCTGGCAGCCTGGCTTATTCCCTGACCACTGCGCAAGCTGCCAATCTAAGCAAACAAGTTCTAGATGTTGTACGTAAGGCCAGACACCCTAGCACTAGAAAGTCTTATGCTGACAAGTGGAAAAGGTTTTGCACCTGTATCCAAGCTAAGGGAGCCGGAACTGCACAGCTCCCCCCCCCCCTTCCTCTCATCCTGGATTATCTGGCTGACCTGCTACACAGGGGTCTATCCTTCTCTTCCATTAAAATTCATGCCTCTGCCATCTCAGCTCATTTCAGCACAGAGCCACCTCTTTTCTCCCACCCTCTCATCAAGCAGTCCCTAAGAGGGGCAAACAACTTGAGGCCACCCAGAAGACCACCAACCCCAGCGTGGGACCTTAACTTTGTTTTGGAAAAACTCACCCTACCCCCCCCCTTGAACCAACAGCATCAGAAGAGTTAAAGTTCCTCTCTTGGAAGACAGCCTTGCTTCTGGACATCACCTCAACTAGAAGGGTATTCGAGCTACAATCACTAATAGCTGTAGATCCTTCATCATTTTCCACACTGACAGGATCTCCATCGGGACTAACCCATCCTCCATGCCAAAAGTGGTGTCCAGTGTGGATCTCAACCGATCCATTCATTTGCCCACCTTTTTCCCTAACCCACAAAACAAGGGGGAAAGGATTCTGCACTCTCTAGATGTGCACAGACAGCTCAGAGTTTACCTAGACAGAACTAAATGATTTAGGAAGACTGATGAATTGTTAGTCAGCTTTGCTACAGGAGCAGAGGATAGCACACTGCATCATTTCTGCTACAAATAGCATGGGAAACCTCCCCCAAGGGGGGTCAGGACACATTCTACCAGAGCAACCGCCATCTCTGCAGCTTTCCTCAGAGGGGTCTCCACCAGGGACATCCTGGAGGCTGCAACATGGACATCTGTTCATACCTTCACAAAGCATTGTTCATACCTTCACAAAGCATTACCACCTGCCTATCTTCTCCAAATCCAGGGCAGGCTTTGCCACAGCAGTCTTGCAGAGCATCCTAGCCAGCCCACAGTCTTCTTGACTGCCTCCACCCTTTTCTTCAGCTTTGGGAATCAACCCAAATGTGATGACTGCAACAGTGAAACGCAAAGAACATAGTACAGATGTTCTTTGTGATCCACTGTTGCAGTCATTAAATTCGGATAATCTGCCTTATTAACAAAGTCTTGGGTCCTGCGTCGGTTGCTGTCCCTTCTTCCGTGACGTCGGGTCATCAGGAGTATAAAACATGCAGCTGATGCCATTACATTAGTCTTTCTTGACATGTGTGGTGCCCGAAGCAGAAGCAGTTTGCAAGTGCCGGTCAGCCGATTTCTGAAATTTTTGTTTCAGTTTCAGAACCGAAGTCTTCAACTAAAAGCCAAGTACCCCGTTGGGGAAAATTTTCTTGCTCCTTACCGATGTCAATAAAAGTTAATAATTGCATTATTTGTGGGAGGCAAATACCGCATAAAGATTTTCATTTGTACTGTATTCCTTGCCTAGGCCCTGACCACAATATAACTTGCTGTCGGTTTTGTGCTAAATTTAATCAACGCACTATTAAACGTCGGTATATTTTTGCTTCTGAATATTTTGGCTCACGATTTAATTATCCAGAAATGTCTTCTGTTAGCAATACCTAAAAAACGCAAAGAAAAAGACAGAGACAGACCGTCGAGGTCCAAAACTGATGACACCTCTCCTAAGCCAGTCACCAGTTCGCCGGTACTCAGTGAGGCGCATTCGCAGCCCCTGATACCCGCTACTTCTGATTAGTAGGCCTCTACTGAGACCCATTCGGAGTCCGGTATACAGCGAGATGTTTCAATTATGGAACCCGTGGATATCTCTACCTTAGATGGCTCCGGAGCCACTGTGCAGGCCTACAGATTTTTATATTAGACCAACGCCTTCTTCAAAACTGAGGCCAAAAATCTAAATCTATGTCTAAAAAAGGACGCCTGGGCCACATGTGCAGACCCCCCTGTCCCTAAAAAACAAATGATCAAAATCGCTGAAGATTTACTTACTCTGATCAGGGGTAGCCAACCCCCTCCTTCTAAGAGGTCTAGGCAAGACATTGATTATGAATCTTCTGAACAGGATTATTTTTCTTCTGACTCTTCTAATGACCAGGATTTCACTGTTGCAGTCATTAAGGGAACATTTCCACTGGGAAAGTCAGGATTTCTCTGAATCTAAAAAGAGACTTAGGGATTTTCTTCTTCTTCCTCAGCATAAGCCTTTGGCTATACCTCCTATTCTAGACATTGTTGTTGATGTTTTTCAAGAATCTAGTATGGCTCCTGATTCTCTGCCTCCGGCTCCTTGTAAGCCAGACAGATGCTACAGGGTTCCTGACTCCCACAAATTCCTTTTCAAAGATCCTATTGCAGACCCTGAAACTATTTATCAGGGTCCCAAAGGCATTAAGGCCTCTACTGCTAAAAAAAATCCTACCCCCTCTGATAGAGATTCCAGGGCACTGGATAGATGGGGTAAGAAGGTTTACACTTCTGCAACCTTGGCAATCAGGGCTTTAAACTGTCAATTTCATATGCTTAAATATCAACAGCATGTCATGGGACTGCTTAAACAGAAAATGATGTTAAAATTTTCTGACTGTGTGGAAAATAAAGATTTACAGGATTTATTGTATTCAGCTGAACAAGTTGGAAAACATACTTTGCAATGTGGTTTTGATTCTTTGGAGGCCTCTTGCAGGGCTGCTGCAACTGGGTCTGTGCTAAGAAGGCATGCTTGGCTCAAAGAGCAAACTCTGCCTGATCATGTTAAAGCAAAATTGTTGGATGCTCCTTTACAACAGCACCATCTATTTGGTAATAAGGCTGAAGAAGTGTTAAAAAAGATGGAAGATAAAGCTAAATCTATGCAAACTGTGAAAGATTTCTTACAAGTGCAACCTCCAAGATTTAGTAGGCACTGGCCTACTAAGAACTGGTCCTTTCCAGTTACTTCGAGAGCCACTCAAGTCAAACCCAGACATTCCAAAGGCTCCAGGTTTCAGTCACAAGAGACTTTTAGAACAAAACAATGGGGTGCCTCCACCTCCAAATCTGGAAACAACAAGGCACCTCCCTATGGTAAACAGCCTCAATGACTTCCCTCTTCACTCACCAAGCACTTACCTTTTAGCCACTCCTTTGGGGGAAAACTGTCACTTCATCCACAAAACTGGCAACTGATAACCCCAGGACAAATGGGTTTTAAATAGAGTATCCTAGGGATACAGATTTCATTTCCACACGTTTCCAACCCCAAATCAGTGGGCAGAGGCCCAGAAACAGGTTCTGTGCCTCTTGAACATGGGGGCTATTCAACCAGTACCAGAAGAGGAAAAGGGACAAGGTTTCTATTCAAGACTTTCCCTGGTACCCAGAAAAGACCAATCATGGCGTCCAGTTCTGGACTTATCTACTCTAAACACATTTCTGGACATTCTAAAATTCAGTATGCTGACTCTTCAACAGTTACTTCCTATGCTAGGCAAAGATGCCTGTTTGGTAACTCTAGACTTAAAAAGAGGCTTACCTGCATATCAGAATCAGGGAATCTTGCAGAAGATACCTCCGCTTCAAAGCAGGCTACTTGCATTACCAGATGTTCTTCGTGTTTCACTGTTGCAGTCATTACATTTAGGTAATCTGCTGGCAGGATGCCCTCAGTTGGCCTGAATTCCAAAGTCTTGGGTCCTGTGTCAGTTGCTGTCTTCTCTTCCATGACGTCAGCTGTATAAAACATGCAGCCGACGCCATTTTCTTCAGTCTTTCTTACCGCGCAGTGCCCGAAGCAGAAGCATTTCGCAAGTGCCGGTCGGCCGATTACTGAAATATTTGACTTTGAGTTTCAGAACCGAAGTCTTCACTAAAGCCAAGTACCCCGTTGGGGAAACTTTTTTCTTGCTCCTTACCGTTGTCAGAAAAAGTTAATAATTGTATTACTTGTGGGAAGCAAATACCTCATAAGGATTTCCATTTATACTGTATTCCTTGCCTAGGCCATGATCACAACGTGCCTGGCTGTCACTTCTGTACTAGATTTAACCAACGCACTATTAAGCGTCTGTATATATTTTTGCATCAAAGTATTTTGGAAACAGATTTAACTACCCAGAAATGTCGTCTGATAGCAATCCGACTACCGGACTACATAAAAAATGCAAAGAAAAGGACAGAGAAAGACCGTCGAGATCCAAAACCAACAACGAAGCTTCTCCTAAGCCAGTCGCTGGTACTCAGTGAGGCACTTTCGCAACCCCTGATGCCCGCTACCTTCGAGTCGCAGGCCTCTACCGACACCCACGTGGAGTCCGGCATGCCGCAAGATACTCAAGGTATTGGACCGACGAATGCGTCTCCCTCGGATGGGGCCAGAGCCGCTGAGCAGGCACCGGCTTCTCAGGGTGTATTCAGACCTCAACATTTGTATATCAAACTGTCGACAGCTGCAAAACCGAAGATAAAAGCAACTTCTAAAACTAAAAAAATGACACATGAGCCATGTGCACAAGCTTCTATACCTAAAAAACAGATTATCAAAATGGCTGAAGACCTCATTACCTTGATCAGGGGTACCCATCCCCCTCCAGATAAGAGGCCTAGGCAAGACACTCGTTATGAATCTTCAGATCAGGTTTCTATTTCTTCTGAATGTTAATCATGTTACACTGCTGCAGTCATTACACTTGGGTTATCCTGCCGTCAGGCGGTTCCCCAGTCGGCCTGAGTTCCAAAGTCTTGGTCCGGCGTCAGTTGCTGTCGCCTCCTCCCTGACGTCAGTGCGACAGGGGTATACAAGATGCAGCCAACGCCATTTTCTCCAGTCTTTCTTGCCGCGCGGTGCCCGAAGCAAAAGCAGTTCGCAAGTGCCGGTCGTCCGTCTCCTGAGATTTTCATTCCGAATCCAGAACCGAAGTCTTCTACAAAGCTAAGTACCCCGTTGGGGAAACTTTTTCTTGCCTCAGACCGATGTCAGTAAAAGTTAATAACTGTATTTCTTGTGGGAAGCAAATACCGCATAAGGATTTCTATTCCTATTGTATCCCATGCCTAGACCCAGACCATGACGTCACTGGTTGTCGGTTTTGTGCTAGGTTTAACAAGCGCACTATTAAACGTCTGTTTGTTTTTGCCCGACATTATTTTGGCAGAAAATTCAATTACACCATGCCATCGGAACTTCCGACGACCGGAATACATAAAAAGAGCAAAGACAAGGACAGGCATCCGAGGCCCAAAACTGACTAGACCTCTTCTAGGCCAGTCGCCGGTTCTCCGGTCTTCAGCGAGGCACCCTCGAAGCCCCTGACGACCGCTTCTGCAGGACCACAGGCCGCCTCCGACTCCCACGTGGAGCTGGCTGGGCCTTCGGACGCACTAGTTTCTCAGCCTACCGAAACTAACCCTTCAGAGGGAACCGAAGTAGCTGAGCAATCCACAGCTTCAGAGGTTTTCAGACCTACTCAGTTAAGCATTAAACCCTCTGCTAAGTCTAAGCCTCCCTTAAAAACAAAGAAACAAATACAGCATTCTCCAGGACAGGCCTCCATGCCTAAGAAACAAATGCTCAAAATGACCGAAGACCTAATCACCCTCATCAGGGGGTCCCATCCCCCTCTTGATAAAAGACCCAGACAGGATGCAGACTATGACTCATTCGACCAGGTGTCCATTTCTTCATAATTATCCTTAGACCTAGGAAATTCTTTACCCCCTTATGAGGTTTCTGATGCTGAGGAATCAATTCCATCAGCCTCTCCGCCTGAGTACTACTCCTTTGGGGAAACCTTACATACCATGAGGGAGCATTTCCATTGGGAAGGCCAGGATTACTCAGAATCCAAGAAAAGGCTCAGAGACTTCCTTTTATTACCTCAACACAGACCCCTTGCTATTCCGTCAGTGTTAGATATTGTGGATTATGTGTACACTGAATCCAGCTTAAATCCTGACTCCTTACCTCCAGCCCCAGTTAAACCTGACAGATATTAGAGTTCCTGACTCTCACAAATTTCTGTATAAAAGACCTGTTGCTGACACTGAAACTATTTCTCAGGGACCCAAAGGGATTAAGGCCTCATCAGCAAAAAAAAACCCAGTTCCCTCTGACAGAGATTCCAGAGCATTAGACAGATGGGGAAAGAAAGTATATACGTCTGCAACTTTAGCAATGAGAGCCTTAAATTGCCAGTTTCACATGCTAAAATATCAGCAATTTTTGATGTCTCAGTTGAAACAAAAAATGCTTCCAGATTCAGATCCTCCTAATTTTAAAGAAATGCAGGATTTATTGCATGCAGCTGAACAAGTGGGAAAACATACTTTGCAATCTGGTTTTGATTCTTTAGAGGCCTCCTGTAGAGCAGCAGTGTCATTAGAAGACATGCTTGGTTAAAAGAACATACGTTACCAGATCATGTTAAAGCAAAATTATTGGATGCACCTTTGCAGCAGGATGTGTTATTTGGAGTTAAGGCAGAAGAGGTATTAAACAAGATGGAGGATAAGGCAAAATCTATGCAAACGGTGAAGGATTTCTTACAGGTTCAGCCTCCTCGATTTAGCAGAAATTGGGCAACAAAGCATTGGTCCTTTCCAGTTACAGACAGACCTCAAAGGGGCAGATACAGACGTCCAAGAGGTAGAGGTCAACCACAAGGTCCTTACAGGCCTCGACAATGGGGTGCACCAGGCCAGAAAGAAGGGGAAGATCGGCCCCAACCATATAAAAAGCAGCCTCAATGACTTCCCACTACAGCTGCCAAACAGCTCTCTCTTGGCAGCCCCTTAGGAGGAAAACTGGTACTTTTCTGTCACAGTTGGCATTGGATCACCAAAGACAAATGGGTTCTTAACATTGTATCTCAAGGTTACAGGTTCCACTTTCACACTCTGCCAAGGTTAAAAGGAATGCCAAATCTGCCACCAAATCAATGGGCAGAGGCTCAAAAACAAATTACAGCGCTCATGGACATGAGAGCTATTCAAAAGGTACCACCACAGGAGCAAGGACAAGGATTTTACTAAAGACTCTGGTTCCCAGAAAGGACAAAGCCTGGAGGCCCATTCTGGAACTTTCTTCTCTAAACACTTAGCTCGATGTTCCGAAATTCAAAATATTGACACTACAGCAGCTTCTTCCCATGCTGGGCAAGAAAGCTTGGCTCGTGACCTTGGACCTCAAGGAGGCATACCTGCATGTACCAATCAGACAATCTTGCAGAAGATACCTCAGATTCATAGCTGGCTCAATGCACTACCAATTCTCTGCACTGCCCTTTGGCTTATCTACTGCGCCCAGGGTCTTCACAAAATGCCTGGCTCCAGTAATTGCATTTTGCAGACAGAGGAATTCAAATATATCCTTACTTGGACGACTGCCTTATTCAAGCAGAGAACAAGGACATTCTACTAAAGCATCTGGCCTTTGTAAAAAGACAAATGTGAAATTGTTCAATCTCGCCGTTTGTTCTTACACACGGGTTCGGAGCCGATCCTTGGCTCCGAGTCGGCCGCATCCCTAGCTCCGCATCTTCGAGAAAGCTCGAGGCACAGTAATATCCCATGATCCTCAGGTGCTAACCCTCAGATCTAGTTTGCCGCTAGCAGCAGATCGCATTGAGAGGCTCGGGCCAGTAAAATTTTTTCTGTTTTTCTTATTATATACTTCTCATTATACAGATTTATACTCATTCTTTTTAGTGTTTAATAAGTATTATAATATAGTTGTTGTTTAGACTAGTTTAGTTAGTTTAGTTATGTTTGAAAATTCTTAGTGAAGGCCTTCAGGCTTTTTCTGTCAGTATTGACAGTATTTAAAAAAAAAAAAAAGAAGTTTTTTGCCTTTAACTTTTTCTTTTTCTATTCTATATATATATATATATATATATATCAATATATATATATATATATATATATCAATATATATATATATATCATAGTGTGCTGTGCGTTTCACATTTTTATATATATATTACATTTAAATTGTATATGTAGGGATTTTTTCTTAAGTGTGCTGTGCTTTTTCTTGGATTTTTCCTTTTTGTTTAAAAATGTCAGAAAAGACCAAATCTGGTTTCAAAAGGTGTCAGTGCAGACAGAAGTTGTCCATTACTGACAACCACTCATCCTGCGTCTACTGTCTTGGCCCTCTCCACTTGCAGGAAGACTGTTCCATTTGTCATTCCTTTAGTGGGAGGGTCATGCTGGAAAGACGCAGGAAGTTGGTTGACAGAGGGTTGCTTAAACCCGAATTTCAGGAGGCCCTGGACAAGGCTGAACAGGTTTCTAAGTCTTCGAAGGGGTCAAAGTTTTCAAGAGTGTCGGAGCCCAAGTCATCGGCTCCGAGCACCTCTTTTCAGATTTGGACACCAGCTCCTATGACTTCGGTGCCGGGTGTCGAGAGTTTATCTCTGCACGAGGCTCAGGTCTTGGAGCCAGTATCAGAGGTACCACCGTCTGCTATCCTTCGCTCGGTGACGGCTTCGATCCCTTCGACCCGTTCTTCGAGGCCCCTTTCCAACTCTGATGTGGACCGAGTGGTACAGAAGCTTATGGAGAACTCTGCTTTGTCCAAATTAATCGAGGTTTCGTCCCAGCTGGTTTCGAAACCCGAGGCTATTCCTGTTCCCTCAACACTTCCTCCTCCGAGACGCGTCGAGTCATCGGAGTTAGGAGTCGAAGAACCGATGATTGTAGAGCCCTCTGTGCCGAAGCCTCCAGTAGTGCTATCGGCTCCGTTGACCTCGACTCCTTCGGAACCAGCCGGAGAGTCTCGGAGCCGAAGATCTTTCCTAGGTTCCGGGGGGGATAGTCGAACCGAGATATCGGTTCTGACTCTTCCCCTCGGTGCCTCGGCTCAGATCAGTTCGGATCCGTCCTCGTTGTCGGAGCCCGTGGTTCCGATTCCGGAGAAACGACCTCTTTCTTCGGATCGGGTCGGATCTTCGGGTCGGGGCACCGGTGCCTTTGACATCATGAGGAAAGTCTTGTCTGATCAGACACATACTTCATCAGTATCTTCGTCCCCTTCCCCAAAAGGTCCGCATTCTGCGTCTGTGCCTTCGGCTCCTACCAAGCGTCGAGACTCAATGCCTCAGAAGTCCCCACAGGGCGACTCTGGTTCCTCAGATGCATCCCAAGAAGCTCCCGCTGAGGTTATTCCGAGGAAACGACTGTGCAAGAGGAGGCACATAGATTCCCCTCAAGAATCTCTCACATCTGATACCGATTTAGATGAAACAGAAGGGTCCCCACGGTCCCCCGCTGAGGATGTCTCGTTTGCAGACATTTTGGAAATCCTGAAACGAAGGGGGGACTGGCAAACCCTTACCCTTTCTGTGGCTGAATCGGTCTTACTGAAGGCATTTGGGACTCAACCTTCTACCTCCTGGGTGACTCCGCCCTTTGACGATCTCATGGATCTAATAGCTCGGAGGGCTTGGGAAACACCCGATACAGTGGAACCAGTCCCTCGTAAACCAAATAAATACATGACTGCCCCCCAGGATAAATCTTATCTTACAAAAGGAGTTCCCGTAGATACTATGGTGGTGGCGGCGGCCACTAAGAAAGAGATGTCTGAATCATCTTCCTCTGTCCATCCTCCTAATAAGGATTCTAGGACAATGGACAGATATGGGAAGCGCATATTTAGTTTGGCAACTTTTTCCATCCGATCGCTCAACTACCTTACGCATTTCACGCGTTTACAGAGAGATCTCATTAAGGAACTGGGAGATACTCTCCAGGGACATACAGATGCTGCTGTCGCCGAGAAAGTGACAGCGCAACTTAACACCTTAAATTCCATAGTCAACTCGTCCATGAGGCTGATTTCATACGCAGCCGAAGGGTCGAGTAGAGCGGCAGCTTCAGCGATCGCCCTGAAAAGGCAATCCTGGTTGCGCTTCTGCTCCTTTGCGGAAGCCTTTAAGTCTTCCTTTGCCAACGCCCCCTTTGGTGCCTCCTTGTTTGGGCCCAAAGTAAAGGAGACTCTCACGAGGTGTGAACAAGAAGGGAAGACCCTGTCTGCCGTTGGGGTCCGTTTTTTCCATCCCATCTAGACCCTACCCTAAAGGGCAACGAGGAGTAAAAATGTGGCTCCGAAAGACTCTGGGATCTTTTCAGCATACCCAAAGTGACGCCCCCTCCAGAGGCAGAGGAGAGGGAAGAAATGGAAAATGCCACCCAGCCGGCAGAGGGGGTCCGCAGAATCAAGGCGACAGAGAGACTTTCTCTGGAAAGCCCTTCCAGCACTCCTGTTTGCAGGCCCGGCTGTCCTACTTTGGAGGCAGTCGGGGGTCGCTTGGCTTTATACCCAGAGGCCTGGCTAAATCTTACATCAGATTCCTGGGTAAAAAGCATAGTTACCAGAGGCTACAACATTCCCTTCATCAAAATGCCACCCAACTCCAAAAAACTCCCAGACGTTCCACCCAGTCTGCGAGACCAGGCAACCGGATCCGGAACTTACTCAAGGTTCTTTTTACTTCCAAAGAAAACAGGGGTCTGAAGGCCAATTTTAGACCTCAGCAAGTTAAATGCCTTTGTGAAAAAGGAAAAGTTCCGGATGGTCACACTACAGTCAATCCTCCCTTTTCTGCAGAAGGGCGACTGGATGTGCTCTATAGATCCTAAAGACGCATACTACCATATCAAGATGGCAGGGCGTCCAGAGATCACCTCCGCTTCCGGCTGGGAGCCAGTCATTTCCAGTTTCGCGCTCTGCCCTTTGGTCTCACCTCAGCCCCCAGGGTGTTCACCAAATGCATGGCAGTAGTAGCGTCTCACTTGAGACAAAGGGGATTCCGGGTGTTTCCTTATCTAGACGACTGGCTCCTATCCGCCACCACAGAGTATCGTCTTCTACAAGCCAGGGATTACACCATCAGTCTTTGCTCTTCACTAGGCATAACGGTGAATTTTGGAAAATCTGTCTTATCGCCGTCACAGCGTATCTTATTTATAGGAGCACAGCTAGACACTTCCCTGGCTCAAGTTACTCTACCCCCGCCAAGAGTATCAGACCTCAGGCAGCAAATTTTGCTCCTTCTACACAGCAAGAGAGTTCCTGCACGACAAATATTAAGAGTGTTAGGCTTGATGGCAGCCTCCCTTATTGTAGTTCCTTTAGGCAGGATGCACATGAGGATTCTTCAATGGATGCTATTCGCCCAGTGGGCGTATCGACAACTTCCACTGTCTCACGAAATCTTGATCACGAATTCTTGCAAGAAGGATCTCTTGTGGTGGATACATAGTCAAGAGCTAACACTAGGACGACCGTTTGTATTACCCAGTCCGGTAGCAGCTCTAACCACGGACGCTTCCCTGATAGGGTGGGGGTGATTCTTTCAGGGACAAACAGTCCAAGGTCAATGGTCCAACTTGGAGTACAATCTGCACATCAATGTTCTAGAGCTGAGGGCAGTGTTTCTAGCGTTGCAACACTTTCACAAGTCCTTACCTCAGGGAACAGTGACAGTTCAGACAGACAACATGTCAGTAGTCTGGTACATAAACAAGCAAGGGGGAACCAGATCTTACTCGTTATGCAGAGAGGCCCTCAGAATTTGGCAATGGGCAAAGTCCACTGGACGCTTTCTGATAGCAACGCACATCCCGGGGACTTCCAGCGTAATCGTGGACAGGTTGAGCAGAGCCATCCTGTTCCCTCACGAGTGGTCCCTCAAACCTCAAGTGGCGGAAGAGATCTTCCACAGATGGGGCCAGCCTTGCTGCGACATATTTGCATCCCCATTGAATGCCAAATGCAGAAGCTACTTTCCCCTGTTACCCCCTCCAGGGGGTGTCCCCAGGGACGCACTGGTATACGATTGGCCCCCGGGTCTCCTGTATGCCTTTCCTCCTGTTCCACTAATTCCCAGGTTTTTGCAGAAAGCCAAACGTCTAGACAGGACCATAATACTAATAGCCCCATTCTGGCTTCGACAAATCTGGTTTCCCTTCCTTCAATCTCATCAAGTGGGGGAACCATGGATGCTGGACCCAGAGCCAGACCTGTTGACGCATTCGTCGGGAGTTCCTCACACCTTTCTCAAGTCCCTCACACCTTTCTCAAGTCCCTCAAACTGACCGCTTGGCTGCTCCGCTTCCCATTTTAGCCAGGTCAGAGTTACTATCCCCTGCAGGTACAGCAAATTATTGTATCTTCTCACAGACCATCTACAAGAAAATTGTACAACAGCAAATGGAACCATTTTGCGCACTGGGCCTCCAAACAAAGTATAGATCCATTCGGGGCTCCAGTACACAAGATACTAGATTTTCTTACCACACTTTTTCAAGAAGGAGCATCAACATCCACTATAACGGTTCAACTGGCCGCTATATCCAATTTTCATATTGGCCATGAAGATGGTTCTCTTATGTCCCACAGACTTTGTAAAGCCTTCATGAAAGGTACCTTTCACCTCTGTCCCCCCTTTCGTAATCCAATAGCACCTTGGAATCTTAATCTCATGCTGTCACAACTCATGTTGCCCCCTTTTGAACCAGCAGCCACAACTTCGTTTCCTTTCGTGGAAAACGCTTTTTCTGGTTGCCATCACTTCCGCCAGGAGAGTTTCAGAGCTACAGGCTCTATCTATCTGACCCCCATACATGATTTTTCATCCAGATAGAGTAACCTTACGCACCAATCCGTCCTTCCTTCCGAAGGTTTGTTAGATTCAGAACATCAATCAATCTATCGAACTACCTACCTTCTTTAAAAACCATTCCAATAAGTTAGAATACTCATTGCACAAGTTGGACGTTCACAGGCAACTAAGATTTTACTTACATAGGACAAAAGAGTACAGAAAGTCAGATCAACTATTTGTCTTGTATGCTGACCAAAGGAAAGGACAGGCAGTAACGAAGGTTACCTTATCCAAATGGCTCTCAGATTGCATAAATTTTGTATATGGTGAATCGAAACAGCAACTCCCTTTCAAACCCAGAGCTCATTCTACAAGGGTGATCGCTGCCTCTTCAGCCCATACCGCTCGTTTGCCTTTAGATACCATTTGTGCAGCGGCAACTTGGGCAAAACCACATACTTTTATTGCCCACTATAAACTAGACAAAAGCTCCAGGGACAGGGTGACGTTTGGTTCCACTGTACTCGGGGAATGTTCTCCCTTGAGCCACCCGGGAAAAAGGAGCTAGGGACGCTACCAGTGTGTAAGAACAAACGGCGAGATTGAACAATTTCACATTAAGAAGTTATGTTCTTACCATAACGTTCCATGTGAATTGTTCATCTCGCCTTTGTTCGTACATTCCCCCCCTCCATCCCCCGTCCTGCGGTCTGGGAGAACGGTTTCAACTGAATTCCTTTTCAGCCTCATCTAGATATGGTTAGCATATTATTGTACATTAGTAATGGCATCTTTTCTCCGCTATTTGACAGTAAGGTTCCAGACACTGTGTAGTATCTGTTTATAAGTGTTCTAGACACAGTTCTAAAAGGGACTCTTCTGGTATAGCAAACTATATCTGAGGGTTAGCACCTGAGGATCATGGGATATTACTGTGCCTCGAGCTTTCTCGAAGATGCGGAGCTAGTGATGCAGCTGACTCGGAGCCGAGAACCCGTGTGCAAGAACAAAGGCGAGATGAACAATTCACATGGAACGTTATGGTAAGAACATAACTTCTTATTAATTTGCCTAGGATACACAGTAAACGAAAAGAAATCAAAAAGTACAGTTTTGTACCTACCATAAATGTAGATGTTCGAGTGTATACACTGCTGTAGTCATTACACTTGGAGTATCCTGCCGTCAGGCGATTCCCCAGTTGGCCTGAGTTCCAAAGTCTTGGTCCGGCGTCGGTTGCTGTCGCCTCCTCCCTGACGTCAGTGTGACAGGGATATATAAGAAGCAGCCAACGCCATTTTCTTCAGTTTTTCTTGCCCCAAATGTCAGGTGCCTCTAAATGGGTAGGCAATTCCAATTGCTAATAAAACATACATAAGAAAAGCAAAAAAAACCCAACTTACAGCTACCAGCAAATACTCCCCATAGGTAGTAAGGGTAGAAGACATAGGTACGTACCAGCCAGTAAGAGGGGAAGGAGGGAGGGTAACCTGGACTGCAGCAGAGTGTATACACTCGAACATCTGCGTTTATGGTAGGTACAAAACTGTACTATGTTCATCGTGTTACACTGCTGCAGTCATTACACTTGGGTAGAATCCCAAAGCTGAGGAAGGATGGCTGGTTCTATAAGGCATTAGGGGTGGCTGTAAGGCCCTGCTCACTGCAGATGCGAAGCCAGCTCTGGATTTAGAGTATAGAGGCAGATGGTAATGCTTGGTGAAGGTATGTACGGAACTCCAAGTTGCTGCTTTCAAAATATCCTTGGTAGGTACTCCCCTGAGGTAGGCAGGTGAAGTGGCTGTTGCCCTGGTGGAGTGAGATCTAATGCTGCTAGGTACAGGTTTTCCATGGTATGTGTAGCAGAAATGTATACAATGTCCTATCAATTTTGAGATAGTCTGTTTTGAAATGGCTTTTCCCAGTGCTCCTCCAGCATATGCTACCAGTAATTGTTCAGATTTTCTGAAAAATTTGGTTTTATCCAAGTAGAAGTGTAACTGCCTGTGAATGTCCAAAGAGTGCAGTAGTCTCTCCCCTTTATTCTGTAGTTTAGGATAAAAAGTTGGCAGGTGAATAGTTTGGTTTAGAGCCACACTGGATACCACCTTTGGCATAAAAGTAGGGTTAGTTCTTAGACACCCTGTCCTGGTGGAAAATGAGGAAAGGTTCCACTGCCATTAGTGCCTGTAATTCTGAAACTCTTCATGCTTATGTTATTGCCAGGAGCAGAGCGGTTTTCCAAGAGATATATTTTAATTCTGCTGTGTTGGCTGGCTCAAAAGGAGGTAAAGTTAGCTTCTCCAAAACAAAGTTGAGGTCCCAAGTTGGAGTAGGTGCTCTACGGGGCGGTCTTATGTTTTTAGCCCCCCTGAGGTACTGTTTTAACAGAGGATTAGAGAAAATTGGTGGATCCGTGTTGTAATGAGCAGAGATGGCAGAGGTGTGGATCTTGATGGATGAGGAGAGTCCTTTGTCCAGCATCTCAGTTAAGTATTGTAGTATCTGAGGAATGTTTGGGACAAGAGGGGTCAAGGCTGTGAGCTTGGTTCCAGGCACAGAATCTCTTCCATTTATCTGAATAGGCTTTCCTGGTACTAGGCCTTCTGGCCTCCAGAATGACATCCATAACAGCTTTGGAGAGAGGCATTGCTTGCTTGACTAAGGAATCTTCCATGCAGCTAGGTTTAAGGTCTTTAGCTGGCTGTGTAGTATTTGTTTGTTGTGCTAAGTCAGCAGATGTGGGCTTTGAGGCAAAATCCAGGGTGGTTCTTGTGCTAAGCTCCTTAGGATTGGGTATCAGTGCTGGCGTGGCCAGTCTGGTGCAATCAGGATCATCTTTGGCTCTTCCTGCCTGGCTTTTATGAGTACCTTTGGCAGGAGAGGTAGTGGTGGGAAAGCGTATACTTGTAGGTTCTCCCAGCTGAATGAGAGGGCATCCACTTTCCATGCTTGTGGATGGTAACTCCTTCACATTTTGTACAGCTAGCATTTCTTTTTGATTGCTGTGAAGATGCCTTTGTTCTGCAGGCCACGTGCCCTGAATACATTTATCTGCCATGTGTGCTCCCAGGTGTAATCCGATGCATCTGTTGTCAGTGTTTGACTGGCTGTGGGTTGTGGAAAAGGCTGTCCCTTGTTGAGGTGACAAGCTTGAGCCCACCATTGAAACTCCTGTTGAAGGCAAGGGATTAGTGGTATAACTGTTTTCAAACTTTGACAGTGTTGAAGACCATACATTCTTTAGGTACCATTGTAGTTTCCTCATATGCAGTTTGGCAATATGGAATTAGTAGTATGCAAGATGCCATGTAACCCAAGGCCTGCAGAATTTTTCTTGCAGGGAGTTGGGTCTTTGTTGCCATCAATTGAAAGTATTGAGTCAGTTGTCCTTAGTTTGTCTGGCGTGAGCTAAGCCATCTGGGCCGTTGTGTTCAAGCTGGCACCCAGGAATGTAATCTCTTGTGAGGGTACTAGTTTTGATTTCTTTTCGTTTACTGTGTACCCCAGGCAACTTAATAACTTTTTTACAAACGCCAGATGCTTTAGAAGAATGTCCTTGCTCTCTGCTTGAATCAGGCAGTCGTCCAGGTACGGATAAATTTGAATTGCTTTCTGTCTGCAAAATGCAGGTACTTTGTGAAGACCCTGGGCGCAGTAGATAAGCCAAAGGGCAGTGCAGAGAATTGGTAGTGCATTGAACCCGTTATGAATCTGAGGTATCTTATGCAGTTTTGTCTGATACGGTCATGCAGGTATGCCTCTTTGAGGTCCAAAGTCACGAGCCAAGCTTTCTTGCCCAGCATGGGAAGAAACTGCTGTAAATGTCAACATTTTGAATTTTGGAACATCCAGGTAAGTGTTTAGAGATGAAAGATCCAGAATGGGCCTCCAGGCTTTGTCCTTTCTGGGTAACAGAAAGAGTCTTGAGTAAAATCCTTGTCCTTGCTCCTGTGATGGCACCTTTTGAATAGCTCTCATATCCATGAGTGCTGTAATTTGTTTTTGAGCCTCTGCCCATTGATTTGGTGGCAGATTTTGCATTCCTTTTAACCTTGGCAGAGTGTGGAAAGTGGAACCTGTAACCTTGAAATACAATGTTGAGAACCCATTTGTCTTTGGTGATCATTTGCCAATTGTGGTAGAAGAGTGCCAGTTTTCCTCCCAAGGGGGCTGCCAATAAGGATTTGTTTGGCAGCTGTAGTGGGAAGTCATTGGAGCTGTTTTTTATATGGTTGGGGCCTGTCTTCCCTTTCTTTCTGGCCTGATGCAACCCATTGTCGAGGCCTGTAAGTACCTTGTGTTTGACCTCTACCTCTTGGACGTCTGTATCTTCCCCTTTGAGGTCTGTCTGTAATTAGAAAGGACCAATTCTTAGTTGGCCAGTTTCTGCTAAATCTAGGAGGCTGAACCTGTAAGAAATCCTTCACCGTTTGCATAGATTTTGCCTTATCCTCCATTTTCTTTAGTACCTCTTCTGCCTCAACTCCAAATAACACATCCTGCTGCAAAGGTGCATCCAATAATTTTGCTTTAACATGATCTGGTAACATATGTTCTTTTAACCAAGCATGTCTTCTAATGACAGAGCCTGTAACTGCTGCTCTGCAGGAGGCCTCTAGAGAATCAAAACCACATTGCAAAGTATGTTTTCCCACTTGTTTAGCTGCATGCAATAAATCCTGCATTTCTTTAAAGTTAGGAGGATTTGATTCTGGAAGCATTTTTTGTTTTAACTGAGACAGTAAAAATTGCTGATATTTTAGCATGTGAAACTGACAATTTAAGGCTCTCATTGCTAAAGTTGCAGATGTATATACTTTCTTTCCCCATCTGTCTAATGCTCTGGAATCTCTGTCCGAGGGAACTGGATTCTTGGCTGATGAAGCCTTAACTCCTTTGGGTCCCTGAGAAATAGTTTCAGGGTCAGCTACAGGGCTTTTATACAGAAATGTATGTGAGTCAGGGACTCTGTAGTATCTGTCAGGTTTAACAGGGGCTGGAGGTAAGGAATCAGGATTTAAGCTGGATTCAGTATACACATCATCCACAATATCTAACACTGGCGGAATAGCAAGGGGTCTGTGTTGAGGTAATAAAAGGAAGTCTCTGAGCCTTTTCTTGGATTCTGAATAATCCTGGCCTTCCCAGTGGAAATGCTCCCTCATGGTATGTAGGGTTTCCCCAAAGGAGTAGTCCTCAGGTGGAGAGGCTGATGGAATAGATTCCTCAGCATCAGAATCCTCTTAAGGGGGTAAGGAGTATCCTAGGTCTGAGGATGAATCAGAAGAGATGGGCACTTGGTCGGATGAGTCATAGTCTGCATCCTATCTTGGCCTTTTATCAGGAGAGGGATGGGACCCCCTGATCAGAGTGATTAGGTCTTCGGCCATTTTGAGCATTTGTTTCTTAGGCATGGAGGCCTGTCCTGGAGAATGCTGTATTTGTTTCTTTGACTTTAAAGGAGGCTTAGACTTAGCTGAGGGTTTAATGCTTAACTGAGTAGGTCTGAAGACACCCTCTGTAGCTGTGGCTTGCTCAGCTACTCCGGATCTCTCTGAAAAGGTTAGTCTCGGTAGGCTGAAGAACTTGTGCGTCCGAAGGCCCAGCCATCTCTGCGTGGGAGTCAGATGCCGCTTGTGGTTCTACAGAAGCAGTTGTCAGGGGCTGCGAAGGTGCCTCGCATAAAACCGGCGACTGGCCTAGAAGAGGCTTTGTCGTCAGTTTTGGGCCTCGGATGCCTATCCTTGTCTTTGCGCTTTTTGTGTATTCCGGTCGTCGGAAGTCCCGACGGCATGGTATAGTTGAATTTTCTACCAAAATAATGTTGGGCAAAATCAAACCGACGTTTAATAGTGCGCTTGTTAAACCTAGCACAAAACCGACAACCAGTGATGTCGTGGTCAGGGCCTAGGCATAGGATACAATAGGAATGGAAATCTTTGAGGTATTTGCTTCCCGCAAGAAATACAGTTATTAACTTTTACTGACATCGGTCTGAGGCAAGAAAAAGTTTCCCCAACGGGGTACCTAGCTTTGTAGAAGACTTCGGTTCTGGATTCGGAATGAAAATCTCAAGAGACGGCCGACCGGCACTTGCAAACTGCTTTTGCTTCGGGCACCGCCCGGCAAGAAAGACTGAAGAAAATGGCGTCGGCTGCATCTTGTATACCCCTGTCGCACTGACATCAGGGAGGAGGCGACAGCAACCAACGCTGGACCAAGACTTTGGAACTCAGGCCGACTAGGGAACTGCCTGATGGCAAAATAACCCAAGTGTAATGACTGCAGCAGTGTTACACGATGAACATCTAGTACCCTCTGAAGAAATAATATTTCTGGGTGCAAGCTTAAATACAACTGCCCAGATGGCTTATCTCACGCCAGACAAAGGCAACTGACTTCTTACTTCAAAATGTTTGCAACAAAGACCCAGTTATCTGCAAGAAAAATTCTGCAGGCTTTGGACTTCATGGCATCCTGCATTCTGCTAATTCCATATGCCAGACTGCATATGAGGAAACTACAGTGGTTTCTAAGAAATGTTTGTATTCAACATTGCCACAGCCTGGAAACATTAATTACCCTCATTCCCTGCCTGCAACAGGAGTTTCGATGGTGGGCACAGGCCTGTCACCACAACAAGGGACAGCCATTCACTTTACCCACAGCCAGGCAGACACTAACAACGGATTCATCAGATTATGCTGGGGGGCCCACATGGCAGGAAAATATATTCAGGGCACATGGCCCGCAAGCCAGCTGCATCTTCATATCAATCAAAAAGAGATGCTAGCTGTTCAGAATGCCCTGACAGCTTTCAAGGATCTACTTCATCCAGGACAACTACTGATAAAGACGGACAATACTACAGTCGTGGTACATAAACAAGCAGAGAGGCACACATTTCTACCCCCTCTGCAGACAATTCATGACTTTGTGGGACACAGCATTAACTTATCAAGTTCACCTGCAAGCACAATTCCTGCCAGTATAGATAAATACTCTGGCAGACAACCTAAGCAGAAACCTTGTGGATCCCCACGAGTGGAAACTGGATCCACAAGTCTTCAGCATGATAACAAGGAAATGGGGATGCCCAGACATAGATCTATTTGCCTCCCCTCACAACTGCCAACTACAGAGTTTCTGCGCAAGGATTTATCTCACGCAAGCATGGAAAGTGGATGCTTTATCCTTCAGCTGGAAAAACCTAACAGTATATGCCTTTCCTCCACTGCCTCTCCTCCACAAGGTACTCCTAAAGGTCAGACAAGAGAAGCCAAAAATGATGCTGATTGCCCCAGACTGGCCACGCCTGCACTGGTACCCAATCCTAAAGAGCTTGTCTCAAGGTTCAGCCTGGACATTGCCTCAAATTCCTCACTTACTGACCCAACAAAACAATCAGATCCTGTACAGCCAACTCAGGACCTTAAATCTGGCAGCATGGCGGATAATGTAGCCATTCAGAACATTCCTCTCTGTAATGCTGTGATGGATGTTAATTTGGAGGCCCAGTACCAGAAAATCTTATGCAGAAAAATGGAAGAGATTCTGTGCCTGGAACCAGGCACAAGGAATTGACACGTGTGTACCAAATATTCCTCAGATTTTACAGTACTTAACTGCGATGCTGGACAAAGGCCTATCCTTTTCATCAATTAAGATCCATGCCTCTGCCATTTCAGCCCATTACAATACGGAACCACCTATCTTTTCTCATCCTTTAATAAGGCAGTACCTCAGAGGAGCCAAAAACATAAGACCTCCAAGGAGAGCACCAATATCTGCATGGGACCTCAATTATGTCTGGGAAAAACTCACACTGCCTCCTTTTGAGCCAGCCTCAACAGCTGGTATAAAATTCTTATCCTGGAAAACAACTCTACTCCTAGCAATAACATCTGCAAGACGAGTCACTCATGGCTGTGGAACCTTTTATCATTTTACATCCAGACAGGGTTTCTCTGAGGACAAACCCAACATTTATGCCTATGGTGGTGTCCAGTGTGACCCTTAACCTAACCATTCACTTTGCCTACCTTTTATCCACACCCACAGAACAAGGGTGAGAGACTTCTGCATTCTTTGGACATACACAGACAGCTACGCTTCTACTTGGACAGAACTAAAGCTTTCAGAAAGACTGAGCAACTTTTAGTGGCATATGCTGCAGGATCACAAGGAAATGCTATCTCAAAACAGACCATTTCAAAATGGATAGTCTATTGCATTCATTTCTGCTATTCACAGCATGGCAAATCAGTGTCTAAGGGCATTAGGCCACATTCAACGAGAACAGCAGCCTTCCTCAGAGGAGTACCAACCAAAGACATCTTAGAGGCTGCATCTTGGAGTTCAGTGCACACTTTTACAAAGCACTACCACTTATCTCTCTACTCTAAATCCAGAGCAGGCTTTGCCACTGCAGTTCTGCAGGGCCTCATAGCCTCTCCTAATCCTATTTAGCCCCAGCCACCCATCCTCAGCTTTGGGATTCAACCCAAGAGTAATGACTGCAACAGTGAAACACGATGAACATAGTACAGTTGTGTACCTACCATAAATGTAGATGTTAGAGTGTATTCACTGTTGCAGTCCAGGTTACCCTCCCACCAACCCCCTTTCTTTTGCTGGGTCTTATCTGTACTTCTCTATTCTGTACAACCTATGTGTGGTTTATTTGCTTGTAGATGAAGGAAATGTTTACCTTAGTGCATGCATGTTTATTGGCATAATTTTTAGCCTACCCTTTTGGGGGGCACCTGACATTTGGGGCAAGAAAAACTGAAGAAAATGACGTCTGCTGCATCTTTTATACCCCTGGAGCACTGACGTCAGGGAAGAGGCGATAGCAACCGACGCCGGACCAAGACTTTGGAATTCAGGCCGAATGCGGGTAGCCAGCCAGCAGGATAACCCAAGTGTAATGACTGCAACAGTGAATACACTCTAACTTCTACATTTATGGTAGGTACACAACTGTACTTTTATACATCTGCAACCTTGGCAGTCAGGGCCTTAAACCGTCAATTTCATATGCTTAAGTACCAACAACATGTTATGGGATTGCTGAAACAGAAAATTATGTTGTATTCAGAATGTGGAGAATATAAAGAATTGCAGGAATTATTGCAAGCATCTGAACAAGTTGGAAAGCATACTTTGCAATATGGTTTTGATTCCTTAGAGGCCTCTTGCAGGGCCGCAGTTACTGGATTTGTGGCCAAGAGGCATGCCTGGTTAAATGAACAGAATTTGCCTGATCATGTTAAAGCTAAATTGCTAGATGCTCCTTTACAGCATGATTCTCTGTTTGGTATTAAGGCAGAAGAGGTTTTAAAGAAAATGGGAGACAAAGCTAAGTCTATGCAAGCTGTTAGACTTCTTACAAGTGCAGCCACTTAGTTTCAGTAGACACTGGCCTACAAAAAATTGGGCCTTTCCTGGGTCAGACAGAGCTCAAAGGGGGAAATCCAGACGCCCTAAAGGTTCCAGACACCAGGCGCAAGATTCATACAGGTCAAAGCAATGGGGTGCTTCTACCTCCAAATCTGGGGGAGATAAAGCGCAAACCTACAGAAAGCAATCCCAGTGACTTCCCTCTGCCTACTCCAGGCACTTATCTTTTGGCAGCACCCATAGTGGGAAAAGTTAGCACTTTTTGCTCAAAATTGGCAGTTAATAACCCAGGACAGGTGGGTACTAAACATAGTACAACAGGGATACAGATTCCATTTCCACACTCTGCCAATGGCAAATGGTTGGCCAGATCTGCCACAAAATCAATGGGCAGAGGCACAAAAACAGGTTACGTCCCTCATGGATATGGGGGCCATTCAGCCAGTACCAGAACAGGAAAAAGGACAAGGTTTTTACTCGACTGTTCTTGGTACCCAGAAAGGACAAAGCCTGGCGGCCAATACTCTATTTATTGATTTTGAACACCTACCTGGACATTCAAAATTCAAGATGCTGACTTTGCAGCAGCTTCTGCCCATGCTGGGCAAGAATGCTTGGCTGGTGACATTCGACCTAAAAGAGGCATACCTGCATGTCCCAATAAGACAATCGTGCAGAAGATACCTCAGATTCAAGGCTGGCTTAATACATTACCAATTCTTTGCACTGCCCTTTGGCTTATCTACTGCGCCCAGGGTCTTTACAAAGTGCCTGGCGCCAGTAATTGCATTTTGCAGAGAAAGAAGTATACAAATATATCTTTACTTAGATGACTGTCTTATTCAAGCAGAGAACAATGACATTCTTCTTCGACACCTGGCGTTTGTGAAAAGGGTATACAGTAAACGAAAAGAAATCACAACTGGTACCCGCTCAAAAGATAACATTCCTGGGTGCATGCTTGAATACAACTGCCTAGATGGCTTACCTCACGCCAGACAGGCAAAAGCAACTGACTACTTAATTCAAACTAATGACAACAAAGACCCAGTTATCTGCAAGACAAATTCTGCAGGCTTTGGGCTTCATGGCATCCTGCATCCTACTGATTACATATGCAAGACTGCATATGAGGAAACTTCAGTGGTACCTAAAGAGTTTATGGAGTCAACATTTTCACAGTCTGGAAGCAATGATTCCTCTCATTCCCTGCCTACAACAGGAGTTTATATGGTGGGAAAAGGTATGTCACCAAAACATGGGGCGGGCCTTCACTCTCCCCCCTGCCAGCCAAACCTTAACAGACTCATCGAATTATGCCTGGGGGGCATACATGGCAGGAAGATGCATTCAGGGCATATGGGCCCCAAAACAAATGCATCTGCATATCAACCAGAAAGAGATGCTAGTAGTTCAAAATGCCCTAACAGCATTCAAGGACTTACTTCATCCAGGACAACTACTGATAAAGACAGACAACAACACAGTCGTGGTATAAAACAAGCAAGGGGGCACACACTCATACCCACTTTGCAGATTAGCCATGGCACTGTGGGACACAGCTTTGACCAACCAAATACATCTTCAAGCTCAATTCCTGCCATGAAAACAAAATACACTGGCAGACAATTTAAGCAGAAACCTTATGGATCCTCATGAGTGAAAAGTAAATCCACAAGTCTTCAACATGAAAACAGAGAAATAGGCAAGTAGATCGATGTTTGGGCTCCCCTCTCCTCAAAATTATCAATTGAAAAGATTCTGCACATGGACTTATCACACACAAACATGGAAAGTGGACGCCCTATCCTTCAGTTGAAAAAACCTCAGTTTACGCCTTTTCTCCTCTGCCTCTTCTCCCCAAGGTCCTCCTAAAGGTCAGACAAGAGAAACCAAAGATGATACTAATTGCCCCGGACTGGCCCCGCCAGTACTGGTTACCCAGTCATAAGGAACTTGTCTCAATACCCAGCTTGGACCTTACCTCAAAGACCTCAACTACTGTCCCAGCAAAACAATCGGATCCTGCACAGTCAACTACAGACATTGAACCTGGCAGCATGGCTGATCATGTAGCTATACAAACAACACTTCTCAGTTAAGCTGTGATGGATGCCGTTTTGGAAGCCAGAAGGCCTAGTACTAGAAAATCTTATGCTGACAAATGGAAAAGATTCTGTGCTTGGAATCAAGCACAAGGAACGGATACAGCAGAACCAAATATTCCTCAGATATTACAATACTTAACTGAGATGCTTGACAAAGGCCTATCTTTCTCATCAATCAAAATACATGCCTCTGCCATTTTTGGCTCATTACAATACAGAGCCACCAATCTTTTCTCATCCTTTACTAAAGCAGTATCTCAAAGGAGCCAAAAAGTTAAGGCCTCCTAGAAGATCACCATTACCTGCATGGGACCTCAATTATGTGATGGAAAAGCTCACCCTGCCTCCATTTGAACCAGCTGCTACCGCTGACATAAAGTTCTTATCATGGAAACAGCTCTGCTACTAGCAATTACTTCAGCAAGAAGTGTTTCAGAGCTACAGGCCCTCATGGCTGTAGAGCCGTTTATCATATTTTACCCTGACAAGGTGTCTCTGAGAACAAATCCGACTTTTATGCCTAAGGTGGTTTCCAGTTGTGGCTCTTAACCAAACAATTCATCTGCCAACTTTTTATCCAAATCCGCAGAACAAGGGGGAGAGAATTCTGCATTCCTTGGACGTACACATACAACTAAGATTCTACTTGAGCAGGACTAAAGCTCTAAGAAAAACGGAGCAATTGCTAATGTCATATGCTGCAGGATCAGAAGGAAAGGCTATTTCAAAGCAGACAATTTCAAAGTGGATAAGCCACTGCATCCGATGTTCATCGTGTTTCACTGTTGCAGACATTACACTTGGGTTATCCTGCTGGCAGGCTACCCGCAGTCGGCCTGAATTCCAAAGTCCTGGTCCGGTGTCAGTTGCTGTCGCCTCTTCCCTGACGTCAGTGCGCCAGGGGTATGCAAGATGCAGCCGATGCCATTTTCTTCAGTCTTTCTTGCCACGCGGTGCCCGAAGCAAAAGCAGTTCGCAAGTGCCGGTCGGCTGACTCCTGAGATTTTCGTAATTGAATTTCAGATCCGAAGTCTTCAATAAAGCTAAGTACCCCGTTGGGGAAACCTTTTCTTGCTCCAGACCGATGTCAGTAAAAGTTAACAATTGTATTTCTTGTGGGAAGCAAATACCTCATAAAGATTTTCATTCTTACTGTATTTCTTGCCTAGGCCCTGATACCCCAAATACTTTTG